>NC_057811.1:478390005-478424190 GCF_018294505.1 Triticum aestivum
TCCGTTTTTTTGTTTTGTTTGCATTCATTTTTTTTCATTTGTTTCTTTTTTTTTTCATTTTCTGTTTAATGTGTTCCTTTTTCGGATTTCTTTGTTTCTTTTGGTTTTCATTCTACATTTTTTGTATGTGTCAACAACATTTTTTGAATACATGTTTAACATTTTTGTAATACAAATTTATCATTTTTAAGACATGGTCAACATTTTTTCTATACATATTTTAAAAAGTTTTCAAATGCTTAATTAACATTTTTCAAATACTTAATTAACATTTTTTGAATACATGATCAACATTTTATCTATACACGCTTTTTAAATTTTTTCAAATACTTGATTAACATTTTTCAAATACAAGGTTAACATATTTTTATTTCATGGTCAACATTTTTTTTATGCACATTGAACATTTTTTCATATGCTTTATTAACATTTCTAAATGCAATATTCACATTTTAACACATGATCAACATTTTTTCTATACACATTTAACATTTTCCAAATGCTTGATTAACATTTTTTAAATACTTGTTCAACATTTTTTAAATGCTTGATTAATATTTTTGTACACATGATAAATTTTTCCATCATTTTTTATTACATGGTGAACATTTTTTCTATATAGATTTAACATTTTTCAAATGTTTGACCAATATTTTTAAAAACTTGTTCAACATTTTTTCAAATGCTTGATTAACATTTTTATATACATGATAAAAAGTTCATCATTTTTAATGCATGGTCAACATTTTATATGTTATTAGTAGTATTACAAGCGCCGGGAGCGCGGCGTCACGCCGCGCCCGTCAGATAGCCTGGTATAATGAGCAGAAAGAATAGAACAATAAAGCATATGCATGTGGGCACAACGCGTCGCTTATTCGTCCCACACAATATTTTTGATCCGTCCCTTTCCAGACATCGTCTCATGGTCCTGTCGTCTACTGCACCTACGGACAATGCTTCGCCATGGCCACCGACATTCTCTTGCCAAAAGGCGAACCACTTGGCTTTGTCATCGACCGGCGTTGCACAGCGGATGTGAGGAACGACCAAATCTGGCAGCGTTCCAAAAACAGTTCAGACTTTAGAAGTTGAAGCACCATGTGATTTATTTTATGATATAATAACAATGAAAAGAGCTGTCTTGCTGAAATCTTAGTTGTACATCCCCAATTGAATAGCCTAGTCGGCACTGAGAAATGCTAGTGAGGGATGCTAAGTCGACAATATTGGTGATACAAAAATCAAATTTCAAAGGAAAGGAGGGAACTCTTGCAGTTTGCCACATATGTATATTCAACCACCTGTGTTAGCAAATTATAAGTTGATATGAGATGCGACTGAGTCATTAAGAGTCCGACATTCAGATTGCTAGTAGAAAACTAATTTAGATACACAGGTATTGTGTCATGTGCGAGAACCAAGCAGAACGGACTAAGAAGATGCTCGGTCATCTCTGTTGTGCATAAATTGCACGTCAATCCTGTAATTTCCGGCTCCGTTGATTTGATGAGTACGTAGTTGTTGATGCTAGTTTTTGGCACGGATGTAAACTTAATTAAGATGGCCTCAAATGAAAGACTTCTCAATATGAAGAAGTTTCGTATCATTGAAGTGAACACCTTTTATGTTTAGGTCATTGTCATCCGACCTCATCTCAGGGGTCGAAACTAAGCTCGATATATTGAGATCCAGGGTTCTGGAGTACTGTTCAGCCGATTACCCCTTCAAGATGACCTCAAATGAAAGAGTATTCTGAATGAAATGTCTTTGTCTCAATTATGATATATAAATCATCTCAATCTGTGGTCATATGTGACCTGTGGAGCCGAAACAAGATCTGGCTGAAAAATCCCGTCGCGCAATCAGAGGTCCTAGGTAATCCCGAGGTCACATTCAATCCGAGGACCCAACCGAGGACGCAATCCGAGGACATATGCAATCTGAGGTCGTATGAAATCTAGGTCATATGCAATCCAAAGACCCAATCCGAGGACTCAATCCGATGTCCCAATCCAAGGACTCAATCCGAGGTCATATGCAATCCGATGACCCAATCTGAGGACTCAATCCGAGGACTCAAAATCCGAGGTCAGGAAAACTAGGGAGGTAACATAGAATTCTTAGCTCGATTATGTCGGCTAATCTGACCAGAAGCTAAAGATGGACAATTGAAGATATCCAGATGACCTCAGATGAAAAAGTGTTCAACACGGAGGTTGTTCGTCTCATCGAAACAGTTAAATTTACTTTTGGAAATTTACTTTTGGGCACGTCTCCATTAGAGATAGTATATGGCTGTAGAAATAAAAAACCGAACTGTTGTCTCAGGCATACCTAGATCCGAGTTCAGTTAAGTTGGAAGATTTTGGGCGAGGTTTAGAGTCCTTTTCTTATACGGGAAGTCCAGCCGCCTCTTATATATGTTGGAGGTGATGGCAGATTGAACAACACACAATCAAAATATCAATCTACTACTTTTTCATCTATGTTTTATCTCTCCATTGGTTTCTCTATCGTTCTTCGATGTTCCTCGAGATTTAGAGCTGCGAATCCCGGGGCTCTAGGGGCGAGTGAATCGACTTAGGGCAGCCTATAGCTGCCGCACACCCTGAAGTGGTCTCTCCCGCGCGTGTGAGGTTTCGGGCCTACAAAAAGCATTCACTGTTTGTCTTGCGTATCGCGCTGCCGGTTGGATCTCCTTCAACGCAAGCTACGGTGCATCACCCCCTGCGTCGAGGGTATACATGACGTTTCGTGTGTCAGCACACTTTTTGGCGACTCCGCTGGGGACAAACGATCAATCATCAACATCATCCATCATATCCGATCTTCACAAGCCATCTGAAGTGGACGCCGATAACATCATTAAACCCAATCTTGAGGAGTTACCGGCTGAGCATCGCCAGGCTCATGAGGAGTACTCCCTCCATTCCAGAATATAAGGTGTATTGGTTTTCGTGCAAGTCAACCATTTTAATGTTTGACCAAGATTATAGAATAAAATAACAACATCTACAATACCTAATAGATAAATTATGAAACTAATTTTCATGATGGATCAAGTGATATAAATCTTGTATTGTAGATGTCAATATATTTTTCTAAAAACTTGGTCAAATATGCACTTGTTTGACTTTTGATAAAACAAATATACTTTATATAAAGGAACGGAGTGAGTATAAGAAGGTGCGTGAAGTGAAGGAGTTGCATGAGTTCCTTGGAAACTTCAAGAAGGATCATCAAGGCAACATCACTCCCTTGGGAGAAATCAAGTTTCCTCCTCTTCAGGCCGAGCAGGTTAAACCCTCTGTGAGTACTACCTTTTCTCCTGAGCAACGGGCTGAAACTGAAAGTCATATTGCTGATGGTAATAATATGCTCTATCAAACTTTCTTAGAGAATACTACTGCTCAGAAAAACATGCCTCAATCATCGGCACCTCCCATACAACAACAACCCATACAACAACAATACAATTTGCCATTGAATATATATCATAGGCCAACTAATCAACTTATGGCTCCACCTGCGTCCCCTAGTCCTCTTATGAGTGTACCCAATTCGGCGTTGACGCCGAATCACCTCGTCACACCACCCATAAGCACACGCATGTTTAGTCTTCCGCTGAATTATGGTTCGACGCCTGTACCATAAATTGCATCAGTAGCTAATACTCATGTTGCTGCTATGTCATTGCCACAAGCATCTTCATCTACCCCAGATCCAATTTTAGCCAAACTAAGGGAAGATTTGCGTAAGATGTTTCAAGAGTCTTTCGGAACTGAGACAAAAGTTAAGCACCTCTTCCCATTTCAAGATAAATCAATCTAGTTGGCCAAACCAAATCAATAGATCAGAGAAGAAATACGAAGCTATAACAATCATGCATAAAAGAGTTTAGAGAAAACTCAAATAATATTCATGGATAATCAGATCATAAATACAATTCATTGGATCCCAACAAACACACCGCAAAAAAAGAATTACAACAGACAGAACTCCAAGAACATCAAGGAGAACATTGTATTGAAGAACATTGAGACAGAAGATGCCATTTAGCTACTAACTATGGACCCATAGGTCTGTGGTAGACTACTCACGCATCATCGGAATGACAATAAGGTTGATGTAGAGCCCCTCCGTGATTAATCCCCCCCTCCCCGGTGGAGTGTCGGCGGAGGCCTCCAGATGGGATCTCACGAGAACAAAAACTTGCGGCGGCGGAAAAAGTATTTCGTGGCGCTCTCTAATCTGAGAGGAATTTTTGGGTATTTATAGAGGAAAAATTAGGTCAAGATGATCTGTGAGGGGCCCATAAGCCCATGCCCCCCGGGAGCGCCCCACAAGCTTGTCGCTCCCTCGTGGGCCATCTGGTCTCCCCCGAACCTTCCAGGGTCTCTTCTGGTCTAGAAAAAATTAATCCAAAGATTTTTTCTTCCTTTGGACTCCCTTTGATATTGATTTTCTGAAAAGTCAAAAACAACAACTGATACTAGGCACTAAGTTAATAGGTTTGTCCCAAAAATGATATAAAGTTTCTTGTAAATGAATATAAAACATCCAAGATTGATACTATAATAGCATGCAATAATAAAAAAATATAGATACGTCGGAGACGTATCAAGTAGTAATTAGATGATGGGTTGCTAGAGTGACAGAAGCTTAAATTCTAGTTTATGCGCTATTCTGTAAGGGGCTGATTTGGATCCATATGATTCATGCTATGGTTAGATTTATCTTAATTCTTCTTTCGTAGTTGCGGATGCTTACGAGAGGGGGTAATCCTAAGTGGGAGGCTTGTTCAAGTAAGAACAACACCCAAGCATCGGTCCACCCACATATCAAATTATCAAAATAGCAAACGCGAATCAAATAAACATGATGAAAGTGACTAGATGAATTCCCATGTGTCCTCAAGAACGCTTTGCTTGCTATAAGAGAAAGTTCTGGCCTGTCCTTTGCTATAAAAAGGATTTGCTACCTTGCCGCACCTTTGTTACTATTGTTACTTGTCACTTGTTACGAATTATCTTGCTATCAAACTATCTGTTACCGATAATTTCAGTGCCTGCAGAAAATACCTTGCTGAAAACCGCTTGTCATTTCCTTCTGCTCCTTATTGGGTTCGACACTCTTACTTATCAAAAGGACTACGATTGATCCCCTATACTTATGGGTCATCAAGACTCTTTTCTGGCGTCGTTGATGGGGAGTGAAGCACCTTTGGTAAGGAAATATTTATATTACATGCTGAAATTTACTATCACTTGTCACCATGAAAAACAATCCTTTGGGCTTGTTCGGGGTATCTTCACCTTGACCAGAAGCAATAAGAACTACTCCTAAACCTACTGAACGTACTAAAAACATTGACTATGAGATCCCCTTAGGGTATGTTAGAGAAACCGCTAGCCAATCCTTATGCAGGAGATGGAACTGTACATCCTGATATACACTTCATATATATAAATGAAATTTGTGAATTGTTTAAGCTTGCAGGTTTATCCGATGATGGAGTTAAGAAGAAGGTATTCCCTTTATCTTTGGAGGGAAATGCCTCGACATGGTATAGGCTATTGGATGATACCAGAATATGGGATTAGAACTGGCTGAAATTGGAACCTACATGTGTTCAATCCCCTCCCAAACTCTCCAATCGCATGGTCAAATCAAATCTAGCCCGAGTAAAAAGCAGTAAATCTAGAGACATGGCCAAGACTTACCGGCAGGGCCGATGCGCTCCGGTAGAGTTCTACGGTCGCTCCGGTGGTAGCCACCATCTTGGATCGTCCTGCTGTGGCTCCCGTGGCCGCCTGCCGATGTGAGTGGGGAAGAGGGGAGAGAGCAGTGAGGGTTTAGGGTACGAGACCGTGTAAACTATTAGGGCGTGTCCTACTTGAGGTTAAAAGAGTCAGTTTTACATTGTTTTTTTTTGTATTTTTTTCTTCTCGGATTTTTTTGGTTTTCTTTTTTCTTCTCCATTTTTGGTTTTTCTTATGTTTGTTTTTCATTTCCACTCTACATTTTCGTATATGTCAAAAACAATTTTTAACAAGTGATCAACATTTTTGTATACACGTTCTACATTGACCGCTTATGCAACATTTTCAAATACTTGTTCAACATTTTAATACTTACTCAACATATTTTAAATACATGTTCAACATTTTTCAAATACTCGTTTAATATTTTTAAATCTTATTCAACATTTTTCAAATACTTGTTCAACATTTTTAATACTTATCTAATATTTTTCAAATACTCGTTCAACATTTTTAATATTTGTTCAACATTTTTTAAATACTTATTCAACATTTTTCAAATGTGTTTCTGAAGAGTTGTTTTTGTATATATATGTAGAATATTTTAAAGTATAAATAAAAGTGCAAAAATAAAGAAAATAACGAGAACAGAAAACATATTTTTTTTTAGAAAAAAACAGGCCGTGCCTCCCGCGCGGCTGGGCTGGCCCATCCGGGGCTCCCACGACGTGAGGCTTCGCCCTGTGCTCGCTTAAAGCGAGAAATAGGTGTGCCCCGATATTTGAGCGTGTGATGGGGAGCAATATAAATGAGACTTATAAAACAGAAAAACAAAGTTTTTGAGATAAGCCATGTAAACCGGAAAGGAGGTAGTATTAGTTGTAGCCGTGTGATGGGGAGTAGTAGTTTTCATCAAGGTTGCCGTGTGGACGTGTGGTTCTTAGCATGGCCAAGATTCGTCGAGTTCAAGGAAAAGTAGGAATAGGAGTCCTAGGATAGATCGGATGCGATCCGACTAGTAAAAGTCTAGCCTGGTGTGCGTGTGTATATATATATATATGCCGTGGCAGACATTGAGAAGAGAAGAAAATAGAAGGTACAAGATATATATGCCCTTTGTTAAAAGTGTGTTTCCTGTGACCGATCCGTGGGCGAGATCAAACATCACCTACGCAACCTCCAACTTGCTGATCGGTGATGGCTGGCGAGGACGAGGAGTGGAGCGACGACGAGGAGTTGACCGAGGAGGACCAGAAGGCTGCGGCGGCCTGGGATGAGATGGTGGATCGGGCTCGGGCTCGGCAGAGGACCAGGCTTGGCGGCGGTAGACCCATGAAACGGCTGCAACACGAGCATGTCATCTACATCCTGTCGCTGGAGAAGGACGGCATTGACTACGTCACCGGCGACGGCCGCCGGCACACGCCGGAGAAGATGAAGAGTATCGTGGACATTGACATCAAGGGCGACGACGAGATCGATGAGCGGCAGGCCAGGGTGATGCGGCAGCTGAGTGAGAAGGGCTACGTCCAGGACGACGACTACTACCTGGGCGACGACGATGAGTACCTAGACGAGGCCGATGCGTTGAGCAGGGAAAGAGAACGCCGTCTTGCTCGCATGGGAGTCACCGTCCAAAACGACGACGACGACGAGAACTACTACTCGGAGGAGGATTACTACTCGGAGCTGGGAGAGGAGGAGGGCAAGAATCCAGATGACCAACGGATAGTACTAGCCGCAGAACAGGATTGATTCAGTTTGTTCGTCTAGTACCCACCCATGCATGTAATTCTCGTAGTCGTACATACGTACAAAACTTTGTTAAGTTGCATCCGTATTTAATTTCGTGCTATTTTCCAAACGTTCGTATTTTAGCAATAGATCCAAACGATGCTACTCTTACTTTTCTCCCTTAATTACGTGCATGAGCTGGTCTCAGTGCCGTAACTGAGAAAATAGAGGCCCAGTGCAAAATAAAAAAAATAGGCCATCGATATGACCATCGGCGGTGTCATTCACATGAACCTCGTTAGTACTAGTATTTGCACTTCCATTTTCAGAAGTAATGTTGGTTCTTTTCCTAAAACTTATCAAAAGCACCTTTTATGATTGGGCTAGTCCCTCAATCCTTTTTTCCATATATGTCTCATATCATGAGTACATGAATGTGCTATAAAAATATTGAAGAAAGAAACTACGAAACAAATATCATGCAGTAAAAACATACCATAGAAACAAAAAGGTACAAAACACCCGGTGAGTTTCTGTTGAACATTGTGGTAGGATTGAAATATCTTGATCTCAACACATGAGTAGGTGGTTCTCTCTCAGAAAATGTATGCTGAAAGTGTAGGCACATTCTGATGCCTCTCATATATGGAGAAGGGGTGGAGGGGTATATATAGCCTCCACACAAAATGCAACCGTTACACACATTTGACCTAACTCGGTCAGACCGAATAGAAGAACTTGGTGAGACCGATTCAGTTCAAAATGTGAACGTTAGGAATCTCGGTGGGACCGACTGGAACAACTCGGTGGGACCGATGTGCTAGGGCTTAGGGAAAACATCAACTCGGTGGCGCCGATTGCATCAACTTGGTGAGACCGAAGTGAAGCAATAAGCAACAGAGCGAATGTCAAGCCAACTCGGTGTGACCGATTGCATAACTCGATGAGACCAAAATTAATGCAACAAGTCACAGAGCGCTGGCAGGGCCATCTCGATGAGATCGAGATCTGTATCGGTGTGACCGAACTGTTAGGGTTTCTGGCAGTGGCTATGTCATATGAACTCGGTGGCTCCGAATAGGAAGAATCGGTGGGGCCGAGTTTGACTTGGGTTTTTTGACATATTTGGAATGAGAAAATGGTTGAGGGCTTTGGAGCAATATCACTAAGCACTTGAGCAAGTAGACCATTAAGCAACACCTCATCCCCTTTTAATAGTATTGGCCTTCCTATGGACTCAATGTGATCTTGGATCACTAAAATAGAAATGAAGAGTCTTGAGCTTTTGCCAATTTGTGTCCTTAGCATTTTAAGGGGTCCACATTCCTAGTCCATGCCATGCCATTCATTGAACTTTCTGAAATATGAAACTTGAGTGGATATTAGTTCAATGAGCTATATATTGTTATGAATTACCAAAACCACCCGGGGATTAGTTGCACTTTCAATCTCCCCCTTTTTGGAAATTAATGACAACATATAGATTAAAGCTTTCACAAATGGTAATATGAATGAAATACATCGTCGCTTTGAGAAGTATGTGATAAGCAAGAGCTCATCCTAAATTTGTGCATTATTTAAAATTTACGTTTGAGTGCAAATGCACAATCGATTAGGATCTTGGGTCATGATGACCCACAAGTATAGGGGATCTATCGCAGTCCTTTCGATAAGTAAGAGTGTCGAACCCAACGAGGAGCAGAAGGAAATGACGAGCGGTTTTCAGTAAGGTATTCTCTGCAAGCACTGAAATTATCGGTAACAGATAGTTTTGTGATAAGGTAAATGGTAACGAGCAACGAGTAATAAAAGTAAATAAGGTGCAGCAAGGTGGCCCAATCCCTTTTGTAGCAAAGGACAAGCCTGGACAATTTCTTATATAAAGGAAAATGCTCCCGAGGACACATGGGAATTATCGTCAAGCTAGTTTTCATCACGCTCATATGATTCACGTTCGGTACTTTGATAATTTGACATGTGGGTGGACCGGTGCTTGGGTGCTGCCCTTACTTGGACAAGCATCCCACTTATGATTAACTCCTAATGCAAGCATCCACAACTACAAAAGAAGTATTAAGGTAAACCTAACCATAGCATGAAACATATGGATCCAAATCAGCCCCTTACGAAGCAACGTATAAACTAGGGTTTAAGCTTCTGTCACTCTTGCAACCCATCATCTACTTATTACTTCCCAATGCCTTCCTCTAGGCCCAAATAATGGTGAAGTGTCATGTAGTCGACGTTCACATGACACCACTGGAGGAGAGACAACATACATCTCATCAAAGTATCGAACGAATACCATATTCACATGACTACTAATAGCAAGACTTCTCCCATGTCCTCAGGAACAAACGTAACTACTCACAAACCATATTCATGTTCATAATCAGAGGGGTATTAATCTGCATATAGGATCTGAACATATAATCTTCCACCAAGTAAACCAACTAGCATCAACTACAAGGAGTAATCAACACTACTAGCAACCCACAGGTACCAATCTCAGACTTAGAGACAAGAATTGGATACAAGAGATGAACTAGGGTTTGAGAGGAGATTGTGTTGGTGAAGATGTTGATGAAGATTGACCCCCTCCCGATGAGAGGATCGTTGGTGATGACGATGATAATGATTTCCCCCTCCCGGAGGGAAGTTTCCCCGGCAGAACAGCTCCCACAAGTATAGGGGATCTATTGTAGTCCTTTCGATAAGTAAGAGTGTCGAACCCAACGAGGAGCAGAAGGAAATGACAAGCGGTTTTCAGTAAGGTATTCTCTGCAAGCACTGAAATTATTGGTAACAGATAGTTTTGTGATAAGGTAAATGGTAACGAGCAACGAGTAATAAAAGTAAATAAGGTGCAGCAAGGTGGCCCAATTCCTTTTGTAGCAAAGGACAAGCCTGGACAATTTCTTATATACAGGAAAACGCTCCCGAGGACACATGGGAATTATCGTCAAGCTAGTTTTCATCACGCTCATATGATTCGCGTTCGGTACTTTGATAATTTGATATGTGGGTGGACCGGTGCTTGGGTGCTGCCCTTACTTGGACAAGCATCCCACTTATGATTAACTCCTAATGCAAGCATCCACAACTACAAAAGAAGTATTAAGGTAAACCTAACCATAGCATGAAACATATGGATCCAAATCAGCCCCTTACGAAGCAACGCATAAACTAGGGTTTAAGCTTCTGTCACTCTTGCAACCCATCATCTACTTATTATTTCCCAATGCCTTCCTCTAGGCCCAAATAATGGTGAAGTGTCATGTAGTCGACATTCACATGACACCACTAGAGGAGAGACAACATACATCTCATCAAAGTATCGAACGAATACCAAATTCACATGACTACTAATAGCAAGACTTCTTCCATGTCCTGAGGAACAAACGTTACTACTCACAAATCATATTCATGTTCATAATCAGAGGGGTATTAATATGCATATAGGATATGAACATATAATCTTCCACCAAGTAAATCAACTAGCATAAACTACAAGGAGTAATCAACACTACTAGCAACCCAAAGGTACCAATCTCAGACTTCGAGACAAGAATTGGATACAAGAGATGAACTAGAGTTTAAGAGGAGATGGTGCAGGTGAAGATGTTGATGAAGATTGACCCCCTCCCGATGAGAGGATCGTTGGTGATGACGATGATAATGATTTCCCCCTCCCGGAGGGAAGTTTCCTCGGCAGAACGGCTCCACCGGAGCCCTAGATTGGTTCCGCCTCATGGCGGCGGAGTCTCGTCCCGTAAGCTTTCTTCTGATTTTTTCTCGGACGAAAGACTTCATATAGCAGAAGATGGGCACCGGAGGGCCACCAGGGGGCCCACGAGGCAGGGGGGCGCGCCCAGGGGGTAGGGCGCGCCCCCCACCCTCGTGGCCAGGATGTGGGCCCCCTCTGGTATTTTCTTTGCTCAGTATTTTTATATTTCCCAAAAATAACTTCCGTGGAGTTTCAGGACTTTTGGAGTTGCGCATAATAGGTCTCTAATATTTGCTCCTTTTCCAGCTGCCGGCATTCTCCCCCTTCATGTAAACCTTGTAAAATAAGAGAGAAAAGGCATAAGTATTGTGACATAATGTGGAATAACAGCCCATAATGCGATAAATATCAATATCAAAGCATGATGCAAAATGGACGTATCAACTCCCCCAAGCTTAGACCTCGCTTGTCCTCAAGCAAAAGCCAAAATCGAAAAATATGTCCACATGTTTAGAGATAGAGGTGTCGATAGAAAATAAAATACAGACATGAGGGCGTCATGATCATTCTTATAACAACAACATATATGAATATTGTCATAGGATTTCTTATGATAAAGTAACAATCTATTCACAATGTCAAGTATAAATCAGAAACTTTATTGAAAACTAACAAACTATAATCTCAGCCATTGAAGAAATTGCAATTTATCATAACATCGGAAAGAGTCTATGTAAGAGCTTTTCAGCAAGTCCACATACTCAACTATCATTTTGTCTTTCACAATTGCTAACACTCACGCAATACTTATGGGTATGGAGTTTTAATCGGACACAGAGAAAGATAGGGGCTTATTGTTTCGCCTCCCAGCCTTTTACCTCAAGGGTAATGTCAACAATAATAGCTCATGCTAACTTACATCCAATTGGATATATATATCAGGATCGTACCAACACAATGTGCTTGCCAAAGGATAAAATGTAAAAAGGAAAGGTGAAGATCACCATGACTCTTGCATAGGGTAGGAGATAAAAGTAAAAGATAGGCCCTTCGCAGAGGGAAGCAGAGGTTGTCATGTGCTTAAGGGTTGGATGCACAAAGTCTTAATGCGAAAGAACGTCACTTTAGATTGCCACTTGTGATATAGACCTTTATTATGGAGTCCGTCGCTTTTATTACTTCTACATCACAAGATCGTATAAAGCTTATTTTCTCCCTCACTAATAAATCATACATATTTAGAGACTACAAATAGCAAGACTTCTCCCATGTCCTCAGGAACAAACGTAACTACTCACAAATCATATTCATGTTCATAATCAGAGGGGTATTAATATGCATATAGGATCTGAACATATAATCTTCCACCAAGTAAACCAACTAGCATCAACTACAAGGAGTAATCAACACTACTAGCAACCCACAGGTACCAATCTCAGACTTAGAGACAAGAATTGGATACAAGAGATGAATTAGGGTTTGAGAGGAGATGGTGTTGCTGAAGATGTTGATGAAGATTGACCCCCTCCCGATGAGAGGATCGTTGGTGATGACGATGATAATGATTTCCCCTCCCGGAGGGAAGTTTCCCCGGCAGAACATCTCCAAAAAGTATAGGGGATCTATCGTAGTCCTTTCGATAAGTAAGAGTTTCGAACCCAACGAGGAGCAGAGGGAAATGACAAGCGGTTTTCAGTAAGGTATTCTCTGCAAGCACTGAAATTATCGGTAACAAATAGTTTTGTGATAAGGTAAATGGTAACGAGCAACGAGTAATAAAAGTAAATAAGGTGCAGCAAGGTGGCCCAATTCCTTTTGTAGCAAAGGACAAGCCTGGACAATTTCTTATATAAAGGAAAACGCTCCCGAGGACATATCGTCAAGCTAGTTTTCATCACGCTCATATGATTCGCGTTTGGTACTTTGATAATTTGATATGTGGGTGGACCGGTGCTTGGGTGCTGCCCTTACTTGGACAAGCATCCCACTTATGATTAACTCCTAATGCAAGCATCCACAACTACAAAAGAAGTATTAAGGTAAACCTAACCATAGCATGAAACATATGGATCCAAATCAGCCCCTTACGAAGCAACGCATAAACTAGGGTTTAAGCTTCTGTCACTCTAGCAACCCATCATCTACTTATTACTTCCCAATGCCTTCCTCTAGGCCCAAATAATGGTGAAGTTTCATGTAGTCGACGTTCACATGACACCACTAGAGGAGAGACAACATACATCTCATCAAAGTATCGAACGAATACCAAATTCACATGACTACTAATAGCAAAACTTCTCCCATGTCCCGAGGAACAAACGTTACTACTCACAAATCATATTCATGTTCATAATCAGAGGGGTATTAATATGCATATAGGATCTGAACATATAATCTTCCACCAAGTAAACCAACTAGCATCAACTACAAGGAGTAATCAACACTACTAGCAACCCACAGGTACCAATCTCAGACTTAGAGACAAGAATTGGATACAAGAGATGAACTAGGGTTTGAGAGGAGATGGTGCTGGTGAAGATGTTGATGAAGATTGACCCCCTCCCGATGAGAGGATCGTTGGTGATGACGATGATAATGATTTCCCCCTCCCGGAGGGAAGTTTCCTCGGCAGAAGAGCTCCGCCGGAGCCCTAGATTGGTTCCGCCAAGGTTCCACCTCATGGTGGGTCTCGTCCCGTAAGCTTTCTTCTGATTTTTTCTCGGACGAAAGACTTCATATAGCAGAAGATGGGCACCGGAGGGCCACGAGGGGGCCCACGAGGCAGGGGGCGTGCCCCCATCCTCGTGGCCAGGGTGTGGGCCCCCTATGGTATTTTCTTCGCTCAGTATTTTTTTATATTTCCCAGAAATAACTTCCGTGGAGTTTCAGGACTTTTGGAGTTGCGCAGAATAGGTCTCTAATATTTGCTCCTTTTCCAGCCCAGAATTCCAGCTGCCGGCATTCTCCCTCTTCATGTAAACCTTGTAAAATAAGAGAGAAAAGGCATAATTATTGTGACATAATGTGTAATAACAGCCCATAATGCGATAAATATCAATATCAAAGCATGATGCAAAATGGACGTATCAACTCCCCCAAGCTTAGACCTCGCTTGTCCTCAAGCGAAAGCCAAAATCGAAAAATATGTCCACATGTTTAGAGATAGAGGTGTCGATAAAAAAAATACGGACATGAGGGAATCATGATCATTCTTATAACAACAACATATATGAATATTGTCATAAGATTTCTTATGATAAAGTAACAATCTATTCACAACGTCAAGTATAAATCAGAAACTTTATTGAAAACTAACAAACTATAATCTCAGCCATTGAAGCAATTGCATCATAACATCGGAAAGAGTCTATGTAAGAGCTTTTCAGCAAGTCCACATACTCAACTATCATTTAGTCTTTCACAATTGCTAACACTCACGCAATACTTATGGGTATGGAGTTTTAATCGGACACAGAGAAAGATAGGGGCTTATTGTTTCGCCTCCCAGCCTTTTACCTCAAGGGTAATGTCAACAATAATAGCTCATGCTAACTTACATCCAATTTGATATATATATCAGGATCGTACCAACACAATGTGCTTGCCAAAGGATAAAATGTAAAAAGGAAAGGTGAAGATCACCATGACTCTTGCATAGGGTAGGAGATAAAAGTAAAAGATAGGCCCTTCGCAGAGGGAAGCAGAGGTTGTCATGTGCTTAAGGGTTGGATGCACAAAGTCTTAATGCGAAAGAACGTCACTTTAGATTGCCACTTGTGATATAGACCTTTATTATGCAGTCTGTCGCTTTTATTACTTCTACATCGCAAGATCGTATAAAGCTTATTTTCTCCCTCACTAATAAATCATACATATTTAGAGAGCAATTTTTATTGCTTGCACAATGACAACTTACTTGAAGGATCTTACTCAGTCCATAGGTAGATATGGTGGACTCTCATGGCAAAACCGGGTTTAAGGGTATTTGGAAGCCCAAGTAGTATCTCTAGTTGGTGCAAGGAATTGGCTAGCATGAGGGGGAAAGGCAAGCTCAACATGTTGGATGATCCATGACAATATACGTTATCTCAGATATAAGAAAACATAACCCATTACGTTGTCTTCCTTGTCCAACATCAACTCTTTAGCATGTCAAATTTTAATGAGTGCTCACAATCATAAAAGATGTCCAAGATAGTATATTTATAGGTGAAGCCTCTCTTTCTTTATTACTTCCTATTAATTGCAACGATGACCAAAACTTTGTTTGTCAACTCTCAATAACTTTTAATCATCATACTCTTTATATGTGAAGTCATTACTATCCATAAGATCCATATAATCTCTTTATTTCTTTTTACTTCTTTCTTTTTCTTATTATTCACTCAAGATCATAGCAAGAAAATCAAGCCGTTGACTCAATACTAATCTTTATTATATAGCTCACGGACTCGATTACATAGAAAGATCAAAAGCAACACTCATGGCTAGATCATGCTAAAACTTTATTCTACTAGATCAAGATATTACCAAAAGGATCAAACTAAGAAAAACGGTAAAGATAGGAGTGTGATGGTGATACGATACCGGGGCATCTCCCCCAAGCTTGGCAGTTGCCAAGGGGAGTGCCCATACCTAATACTCAGTTCTCCTTCCTCGGAGGTAGTGACGATGGAGTTGTTGATGATGTAGGCTTGTCGTCCATCTTCCAAGGCATAGGCTCACCATCATAGAAGGATGATCGAGTCTCCGGGATCCTCAAATCTGCAGCCAAACTCATCCTCTTGAATCTATATTCATACTCACAGTTTTGGTTTTGCAGGTCATAGATCTGGGCTTGGAGGTGCTCTATTTTCTCATGAAGCTTGAAGATGGTCTCCCCAATGTTCTTGGCGTCCAGCTTGTGGTTGTTGGTGAGTTCCGCGATCATCATGTGGTTGGCTTCGAGTCCACGTTCCACCATCTCTTGACACTTGAAAACTTGTTGCTCCATTGCTTCGAGCTTTGCCTCCGTGCTTCCGGTCCTCCTTGGTCCCTCCACATCGCGAATGTGCAGCAACCCTTCACGCATCTCAATGGTTTGAGGATGTTGCAGCACTTCCGCGAGGTAGGGGTTGATGACCTTCTCGAAGAACTTGTCCTTGGGAGCGCTTGGAGACGTCATGATGATCTAGATCTGTCAGAAAAACAGCTTGAAACAAAGGTAGAGGATAATTGCGTGATACGGTGGTCAGAACCTCTGGGAGATTATATAATGATTTTTTTACTGACCGAAAGAAGTATCGTGCAAGAAAACGGAGTCCGGAGAGTACATGAGGTGCCCACGAGGCAGGGGGGCACGCCCAGGGGGGGTAGGGCACGCCCTCCACCCTCGTGGAAGCCCTGTGTCCTTCCCGGACTGCTTCTTATTTTCCTATTTTCTTAAATATTCCAAAACAGAGAAAAATTGCCATTAGAACTGTTTTGGAGTCGGTTTACTTACCGTACCACATACCTATTCCTTTTCGGAGTCTGAAACATTCTGGAAAGTGTCCCTTATGTATTCCTCCGGGGTTACGGTTTCAATAATATTGGTTTCAACATTTATGGGATTACCTGAGATATAATGTTTGATTCTTTGACCGTTCACCACCTTCGGATTCGTGCCTTCGAAGTTGTTGATTTTTATAGCACCGGAACGATAGACTTCCTCGATAACGTAAGGGCCTTCCCACTTAGAGAGAAGCTTTCCTGCAAAAAATCTTAAATGAGAGTTGTATAGCAAAACATAATCACCTACATTAAACTCACGCTTTTGTATCCTTTTGTCATGCCATCTTTTAACTTTCTCTTTAAACAGCTTGGCATTTTCATAAGCCTGGGTTCTCCATTCATCAAGTGAGCTAATGTCAAATAACCTCTTCTCACCGGCAAGTTTAAAATCATAGTTGAGCTCTTTAATAGCCCAATATGCCTTATATTCAAGTTCGAGAGGTAAGTGACATGCTTTTCCATAAACCATTTTATACGGAGACATACCCATAGGATTCTTATATGCAGTTCTATAAGCCCATAATGCATCATCAAGTTTCTTGGATCAATTCTTTCTAGATCTTTTAACGGTCTTTTGCAAAATTAATTTGAGCTCTCTATTACTCAATTCTACTTGACCACTAGACTGTGGGTGATATGGAGATGCAATTCTATGATTAACGTCATACTTAGCAAGCATTTTACGGAAAGCACCATGAATAAAAGTGTGAACCACCATCAGTCATTAAATATCTAGGGACTCCAAACCTCGGAAAAATAACTTCTTTAAGCATCTTAATAGAAGTGTTATGATCAGCACTACTAGTTGGAATAGCTTCTACCCACTTAGTAGCGTAATCAACAGCAACTAGAATATGTGTATATCCATTAGAGGCAGGAAACGGTCCCATATAATCAAAGCCCCAAACATCAAATGGTTCAATAACAAGTGAGTAATTCATAGGCATTTCTTGACGTCTACTAATATTACCAATTCTTTGACATTCATCACAAGACAAGACAAACTTACGAGCATCCTTGAAGAGAGTAGGCCAATAAAAACTGGATTGCAATACCTTATGTGCAGTTCTATCTCCAGCGTGGTGCCCTCCATAAGCCTCGGAGTGACACTTACATAGGATCTGTTCCTGTTCATGCTCAGGTACACAACGTCTAATAACACCATCTACTCCTTCTTTATAAAGATGTGGGCCATCCCAGAAGTAATGTCTTAAATCATAGAAAAACTTTTTCTTTTGCTGGTATGTGAAACTAGGTGGTATAAATTTAGCAACTATATAATTAGCATAATCAGCATACCATGGAGCAGTACGAGAAGCATTTACTACATTTAATTGTTCATCAGGAAAACTATCATCGATAGGTAGTGGGTCATCAAGAACATTCTCTAACCTAGACAAGTTGTCTGCAACGGGGTTCTCACCTCCCTTTCTATCAATAATATGCAAATCAAATTCTTGTAGCAAGAGAACCCATCTAATAAGTCTAGGTTTAGCATCTTTCTTTTCCATAAGATATTTGATAGCAGCATGATCAGTGTGAATAGTTACTTTAGAATCAACAATGTAGGATCTGAACTTATCACATGCAAATACAACTACTAAGAATTCTTTTTCAGTAGTAGCATAATTTCTCTGGGCAGTGTCTAGAGTTTTACTAGCATATTGAATAACATTTAATTTCTTATCAACTCTTTGCCCTAGAACAACACCTACAACATAGTCGCTAGCATCACACATAATTTCAAAAGGAAAATTCCAATCAGGTGGCTGAATGATAGGTGCAGAAATCAAAGCTTTCTTAAGTATTTCAAATGCTTCTACACAATCATCATCAAATACAAAGGGTATATCTTTTTGTAATAAATTAGTCAGAGGCCGGGAAATTTTTGAGAAGTCCTTAATGAACCTCCTATAAAAACCGGCATAACCAAGGGAACTTCTTATACCTTTGATGTCCTTGGGACACGGCATCTTCTCAATAGCATCAACCTTAGCTTTATCAACTTCAATACCTCTTTCAGAAATTTTATGCCCCAAGACAATGCCTTCATTAACCATAAAGTGGCACTTCTCTCAGTTCAAGACAAGATTAGTTTCCTCACATCTCTGCAAAACTCGATCAAGGTTGCTCAAGCAATCATCAAAAGAGGATCCATAAACGGAGAAATCATCCATGAAAACCTCACATATCTTTTCACAAAAGTCAGAGAATATAGCCATCATGCATCTTTGAAAGGTAGCAGGTGCATTACATAAACCAAAAGGCATACGTCTATAAGCAAAAGTACCGAAAGGGCAAGTAAAAGTAGTCTTTGATTGATCATCAGCTGACACAGGTATTTGAGAGAAACCAGAGTAACCATCTAGAAAGCAAAAATGTGTATGTTTGGATAATCTTTCTAGCATTTGATCAATAAAAGGTAAGGGGTAATGATCCTTTTTAGTAGCCTTATTTAATTTGCGAAAATCAATTACCATCCTATAACCTGTAGTAATTCTTTGCGGGATCAATTCATCTTTATCATTAGGAACGACAGTAATACCTCCCTTCTTAGGGACACAATGGACAAGACTTACCCACTGACTATCAGTGACGGGATAAATAATACCTGCCTCAAGAAGCTTTAATATTTCCTTTCTTACCACTTCTTTCATCTTAGGATTCAGCCGTCGTTGGTGATCACGAACTGGTTTGGCGTCTTTCTCCAAATTAATTTTATGTTGACATAGAGTGGGACTAATGCCCTTAAGATCATCAAGAGTATATCCAATAGCAGCGCGGTGCTTCTTCCGAGTTTTCAATAATCTCTCTTCTTCATGCTGTGAAAGGTTAGCACTAATAATAACAGGATATATCTTCTTTTCATCAAGATAAGCATATTTAAGAGTATCAGGTAATGGTTTAAGCTCAAACACGGGATCACCCTTGGGTGGAGGAGGATCCCCTAGGATTTCAACATGCAGGTTGTGTTTCAGAATAGGTTCCTGTTTAAAGAACACTTCATCTATTTCCCTTCTTTCATTCATAAACATACCGTTTTCATGGTCAAGCAAATATTGTTCTAAAGGATCATTAGGAGGTACGAAAATAGAAGCAAGACCAATAATTTCATCTTTACTAGGCAATTCCTCTTCACGATGTTGTCTACTAAATTTAGAGAAGTTGAACTCATGAGACATATCACCTAGACCAATAGTAACAATATCCTTTTCGCAGTCTATCCTAGCATTAACAGTGTTCAAGAAGGGTCTACCAAATATAATGGGACAAAAGCTATCTTGTGGGGAACCAAGAACAAGAAAATCAGCAGGATATTTAGTTTTCCCACACAAGACTTCAACATCTCTAACAATCCCCATTGGTGAAATAGTATCTCTTTTAGCAAGTTTAATTGTGACATCAATATCTTCTAACTCAACGGGTGCAATATCATGCATAATTTCTTTGTATAAGTCAATAGGTATTGCACTAGCACTAGCACCCATATCACACAAGACATGATAGCAATGATCTCCTATTTTAATAGAAATAACAGGCATGCCTACAACAGGTCTATGTTTATCTGAAGCACTAGGCTTAGCGATTCTAGCAGTTTCATTGCAGAAGTAAATAACATGCCCATCAATATTATCAGCCAAGAGATCTTTAACAATAGCAATATTAGGTTCAACTTTGACTTGCTTAGGAGGTGTATAAGTTCTAATATTACTTTTACGAACCACAGTTGAAGCTTTAGCATGATCCTTTATTCTAACAGGGAAAGGTGGTTTCTCAACATAAGTAGTAGGAACAATAGGATCATTATAAGTGATAGTCTTTTCTTCAACTTTAGTAGGTTCAACTACTTTTACTTCTATGGGAGGATGATATTTAAACCACTTCTCTTTAGGGAGATCAACATAAGTAGCAAATGATTCACAAAAAGAAGCTACTATCTCAGAGTCAAGTCCATATTTAGTGCTAAACTTACGGAAAACATCGGTATCCATAAAAGCTTTAACACAATCAAACTTAGGTGTTATACCTGACTCCTTACCTTCGTCGAGGTCCCAATCTTCAGAGTTGCGTTTAATTCTTTCCAATAAATCCCATCTGAATTCGATAGTCTTCATCATAAAAGAGCCAGAACAAGAAGTATCGAGCATGGTGCGATTGTTGTCAGAAAGCCGAGCATAATTTTTTTGAATAATTATTTTTCTTGGGAGCTCATGATTGGGGCATGAATATAACATTGATTTAAGCCTCCCCCAAGCTTCAGCGATGCTTTCTCCTTCGCGAGGCCAAAAATTATATATACAATTGCGATCACGATGAACAAGATGCATAGGATAAAACTTCTGGTGAAATTCCAATTTCAATCGTTTATAGTCCCAAGATCCCGTATCATCACATAGCCTATACCATGTCAATGCGTCTCCCTTCAAAGATAAAGGGAAAACCTTCTTCTTAATAACATCATCCGGTATACCTGCAAGCTTAAATAATCCACAAACTTCATCCACATAGATTAAGTGTAAATCGGGATGCATTGTTCCATCTCCTGCAAAAGGATTAGCTAGCAGTTTCTCTAACATACCCGAAGGAATTTCAAAGTAAACATTTTCAGAAGGTTCAGTAGGTTGAGGAGCAACTCTTTGCTCTTCTGGACTGGGTGAAGATACCCCGAACAAGCCCCTCAAAGGATTACTTTCCATAGTAACAAGTGACAGTAAATTTCAGCACACTATATAAATTTTTCCTTACCAAGTTCCACTCACCAAAGGCGCTTCACTCCCCGGCAACGGCGCCAGAAAAGAGTCTCGGTGACCCACAAGTATAGGGGATCTATCATAGTCCTTTCGGTAAGTAAGAGTGTCAAACCCAATGAGGAGCAGAAGGAAATGACAAGCGGTTTTCAGTAAGGTATTCTCTGCAAGCACTGAAATTATCGGTAACAAATAGTTTTGTGATAAGGTAAATGGTAACGAGCAACGAGTAATAAAAGTAAATAAGGTGCAGCAAGGTGGCCCAATCCCTTTTGTAGCAAAGGACAAGCCTGGACAATATCTTATATAAAGGAAAACACTCCTGAGGACACATGGGAATTATCGTCAAGCTAGTTTTCATCACGCTCATATGATTCGCATTCGGTACTTTGATAATTTGATATGTGGGTGGACCGGTGCTTGGGTACTGCCCTTACTTGGACAAGCATCCCACTTATGATTAACTCCTAATGCAAGCATCCGCAACTACAAAAGAAGTATTAAGGTAAACCTAACCATAGCATGAAACATATGGATCCAAATCAGCCCCTTACGAAGCAACGCATAAACTAGGGTTTAAGCTTCTGTCACTCTAGCAACCCATCATCTACTTATTACTTCCCAATGCCTTCCTCTAGGGCCAAATAATGGTGAAGTGTCATGTAGTCGACGTTCACATGACACCACTAGAGGAGAGACAACATACATCTCATCAAAGTATCGAACGAATACCAAATTCACATGACTACTAATAGCAAGACTTCTCCCATGTCCTCAGGAACAAACATAACTACTCACAAATCATATTCATGTTCATAATCAGAGGGGTATTAATATGCATATAGGATCTGAACATATAATCTTCCACCAAGTAAACCAACTAGCATAAACTACAAGGAGTAATCAACACTACTAGCAACCCACATGTACCAATCTCAGACTTAGAGACAAGAATTGGATACAAGAGATGAAATAGGGTTTGAGAGGAGATGGTGCTGGTGAAGATCTTGATGAAGATTGACCCCCTCCCGATGAGAGGATCGGTTGTGATGACAATGATAATGATTTCCCCCTCCCGGAGGGAAGTTTCCCCGGCAGAACAGCTCCGCCGGAGCCCTAGATTGGTTCCGCCAAGGTTCCGCCTCGTGCCGGCGGAGTCTCGTCCCGTAAGCTTTCTTCTGATTTTTTCTCGGAGGAAAGCCTTCATATAGCAGAAGATGGGCATCGGAGGGCCACCAGGGGGCCCACGAGGCAAGGGCGTGCCCCCACCCTCGTGGCCAGGGTGTGGGCCCCCTCTGGTATTTTCTTCGCTTAGTATTTTTTATATTTCCCAAAAATAACTTCCGTGGAGTTTCAGGACTTTTGGAGTTGCGCAGAATAGGTCTCTAATATTTGCTCCTTTTCCAGCCCAGAATTCCAGCTGCCGGCATTCTCCCTCTTCATGTAAACCTTGTAAAATAAGAGAGAAAAGGCATAAGTATTGTGACATAATGTGTAATAACAACCCATAATGTGATAAATATCAATATCAAAGCATGATGCAAAATGGACGTATCAGGTCACTCTTCCATGTCACATACATCTTGGTGGAGCGCACAAAATGATAAGAATAGGATAACATGCACTCATCACCAATGATACAAGTGATTGATAATACACAAATAATCATAGAGATAGACATGCAATCACACATTAAGCATAGTATGCTCAAACACATGATCACACAAGTATCTCACGAGCATAACACAAGTAGTAGCATAAGTAGCAACAACCAAAAAAACCAAAGTAGCAAGGAAAATAAAACCAACAAAAGACAAAAGGCACTCTCTCTCGAAGCCTATGATCTATACACTTTCTTCCCCTTTGGCAACAAGTTACCAAAAAGTTTGAAAACGTATAGTGCTATGCGACACTCTAGGGACGATCTCCGGGAGCTCCTGAAGGGGTCCTCTGGCTTGTAGCTCCAGTGTGCGTAGATGGCGTGGAGAGGAGTCCATCTGCAAATGCCTCTGCTGAAGTCTGTGGAGCTAGTGGAGTACATACTGGAGGGGCAACTGTGGCTGTGGTGGCAGGAGCAGAATGAGCAGGTCTCACGTCTACAACCGGCTCAGCAGAAGACCTCTGTGCCCTTGGCACTGACTGAAATCTGTCTGTAGTTGGTCTGTCATCGTTGTCCTCAACATCATCTCGAAGCTTCTCCATAATGGTCTGAATCTCAGTGACCTTCACATCTAGGTCATACATTTTAGTCTCAATGATCCTTTCAAGACTCTCCTGATTCTGAGTCAAGGTGGCCAGGCTCTTCTCAATCCTCACGGTAGCCTCAAGCAGATAACTGAGCTGATCTTGCTTGGTCTTGAGATTCACTATAGAAGCATCTGGGGCACTTGCTGCCTTTGCTTTCTCGATCTTCTCCTGCGCCTCTACACATGTAGGATGTGATGCATCCATAACAACATCGTTGTCCTCAAAATCAGCCCTAAGAGGAAGATGCTCTTTGTCAAGTAGATATGTCCTAGTCCCAACCTTGGAGTTGAACAACATCTGAATGTGTGGGGCATATCCACAAGACCTCTTCTGGTCAGCTGCTATCCTCTTCACAGTTTCAACAATCAAGCTCATGACTTTGAATTTCTGAGGCACATCAAACAAATGAAGCAAGTTGATGGAGTGACCACGTATCATCCTGTGTTCTCCAGACTTGGGCAAAAGAGCATGCCTCAAGATAGTGTTCATAGTGGTCAGTCCAGCAAGCAGATAATATATTGATCCTAGCTTGTGTGTCTCCAGAGCTGCATCAGGTACAGACATGTAGATGTTATCCATTGAGTTGTGATCCTTCCTGGGTTTGCTATACACATCAAGATCATTTTCTTCTTCTTTTGGGGCATTGATAAGCTTGGCCCATTTAGAAATTGTTCACTAGTATCTGGTTCCCTCAGTCATCCAGACAATCTTCCCATCTGTGTAGAAGTGGGCAGTGGAATAGAATTGCATAATCATCTCATCGTTCCACTTTATCAGTTTCTGTCCAACAAACTTATCAACTTCATTCATCCTGAAGCTTTCATGCACATGAGGAAAATAATCTTCATTCTCATCAATATAATCCCAATCAACCCATTTCATATCACAAACTATGGGCTTCTTGTCAAGTAGCACAGTCTCATGGAAATCTTGTTGTTCTTTGGTATGGAAACGATAGTCCAGATCAGTCCTCCTCCTTGTGGCATATGGATCTGTCTGTCTCCATAGTCTCAGACCATTATCCTTCCTCAAATTCATGTTTTCAGCCACTGGATGATCATCATTATGATCTGGGATCTTGGGCTTCAATTTCTTGAGCACTAGTGGCTTATCATCTTCTTGGACCTTAGGCACTGGGGCCTTGTTTTTCTCTGCAGCTGGAAAGTTCCTAGTAGATCTCTTTGGAGCTGTTGACTTGGATACTTGAGCTGGAGCTTTAGGCTTGGGTGTAGCAGGTTTGGGAGCTGACTTGGGCTTGGAAGGAGCAACACCTGTCTTGATAGCATCTGCCATCAACTTCTGTGACTTGGCAGGAGGTGCAACATGCCCTTCCTCCTCCTCCTCCTCTTCTTCTTCATCTCTCCTCATAGATGATCTCCCAAGCACCTTCGTAGTGGTTGTTCTAGCCCTTTTCTTCTTTCCTTCAACAGCCTCATCATCTTCAGTTTGTTCCAATGTGAACTTGATGGTTTGTTGAGTTGAGGCTCTGACTTTGGACATTGGAGCTCTTCTAGGTGGAGCTTTCTTCTGCAGTCCAGGCTTGGTAGCAGCAGTAGCACCAACATATTCTTTATTCACAACTTTCTTCTTGGAGGTCACTTCCTCCTCAATCACAAAGTCCTCATCTTCACTGTCTGAATTCCTCTTCTTTCTCTGCCTGGTAGCTTCCTTAGGCAAGTTGCTGGGAGTGCTTCTGCTTCCCTCATCATAGCTACCAGAGGGACTAGTGACCTTACTGAGGTTAACTTGCTCTCCGGACATGTTCTGGCTGTCGCTGGCTTCTGACATCTCCGCAACTGACCCTGTGAATAGATGGGTTTGGGTAGAGTGGATGAGCATCACAAAAGACAGCTGCTTTTTGCAAAAATTGATCCAAAATCTTAATTTTAGTTTTCTGCATAAAGCATTTTAGAGCTACCGATTCGAATCTCGGTGACACACTGGTGCGCGTAGGTGCTATACAAATGGTTTTTAACCCCTTCCCGCGACAACATTTGGAACCGTCGCCAAGTGAGTGTGGGCGATATGGGGGTCCTTCCCACACGACCCAGAAATCGTCGGGGATAGGCCCTCCCGGGACATAGGCTGGGGCCAAATAAGCTCGTGTGCGATCGGGCGAGGCATCGAAACCCAATCATTTCCGTTCGTACGTACATCCCACACGGTGAATCCCAAAAAAAATCCGTTTGTATGTATATCACACATAGTCAATCCAAAGAATACGTTTTCGTTCTTATGTACATCCCACATAGTCAATCAGGGAAAACATTTTCATTCGTATGTACATCCCACACAGTTTTATGTATACGCTTGTGTGTGAAAGGTGTAACTATCACACACGCTCTGCCTTGGTTAACTGTTTGCTTTTATCAACTACATCACACACAATTTGATGTAGAAAATTATGTGGCATTGGGCTATCCATCACAAGCGCTTTTACTACCAGAACCGTTTGCAAAGTTCCATGATCGTCTGTTCTCTTTTTACATCGCACGCTGTTTTCTTTCTAACCGTGTGCACATTATTTTATTAGCTCCCGTATATTTTTATTTTTGCCTGTAATTTATTATTCGAATTGGAAATTTTGAAATATGAAACGTGCAATTCAAATTCTCAGCACAATGGTTCAACAACGAATCCATAAATAAAATTGCTACTACAATATGTTTAGTAATTACAGGATTAGGCAGCAATTAACTATGATGAACAAAAATATTTAAAGGCGGTAAAGGTGAAGAGACAAGTGTAAATCATTTTGACTGCCGACGGTGTTGAAGAAGCGGAATGCCCATAATGTGCCTTCCTGCATGCCATAGGCACGAACCACTTTTGTCCAACCCCTTGTGACGATCGCCCGCCCATCCTTCACCACCTCCAGGAAGACTTCTAGAGCAATATCATGGTAGCATGAATTATATACTTTAACCTTAGTTGCCTCCACTCCGGTCATGTAGTTTGCAAGGTAATCATCAGTAAATAGCTTCGGAAACCACTGAAAAAAGAAAAATATCAGATACTGAGGTCTAATAAAGTAACTTGTTGTGGGCAGGGGGAAAAGGCAACACATCACTTGTCATCCTAAAGTTCATTGTTGTCTTGGACAAAGTGTAAATAAAGAGCTTAATTCCAATCACCTGTTTTTTCGCCTAACAATCTTTCTTAGTTTCCTCACTTGACGCTTGTTCATGAATATCTCATTGTCCCATACGCAAAAGGGATCGAAGCGTGGTTTAGTACCGCTCATATATGTACCTACAAGCAACCAGTAAATGTTAGAAGCTAAACTGAGATTGCACAAATGATGTAAAATACAACTACCTATGTTCCTAAGTACAAGTATTTTTTTTGAGATTTCAATATGAACTACATACGGAGAACTATAGATATAGTTTAGATTAGAATCTAGATTCACTCATTTTGCTCCTTATGTAGTCTATGTTGGAAACTCTAAAAATACTTATATTTAGGAATAGATGGTGTATAAGACATGGGATGCAGCTAACCTCGACGGCAAACAACAACATCGCCCATTGTAGCCCTATGTAAGTACATGAAAAGCCAATGTTAACTACAACAGGGTTAACATCCACCAAAAATAGCAAATGGTAATAAAACGGCAGCATCTGTAGTGATATCTTCATTGCGAAAGAGTAGCATGGTAGCAAAGGGACGGATTAAAAAATGGATACAACTATTAATTGCAATAGTCTTAACAACATCCTAATTCATGTTTTGTAAGTTTGTAGCCACATTGAAATACAACTCTTTAAAAATGGATACAACTGTTAATTGCAACAGGCTTAATGGCCATTGAACCCGGTACTGATAAAAATGCAATTGGCAGAGTTAAACATCATAGGGCAGGTGCTGCCAGAGCAGATATTGCCCAGTTGTCTATAAAAAGGTAGGGAAAATAGCTAAAACGTGTTAGACATGTTTACTACAACATGCTTAATACATCGACCGTACAAAACATAGCTATTAATTGCAACCGGTATTGGTAAGATTGAACTGGTGAGTACATACTTGGTAAGTCATGAGAGGTAGTTGCTGGGGAACTTCATCTTGGCCAGACCCCGCCCAAAGTTAGCGGCGGCGGAGGCGAGCTGTTCCTCCGGGTCGAAGCGTGGATCAGTGCCACTGACATGTGTACCTACAGGCAACCAGTAAATGGTAGAAGTTAAACTGCAATTGCACAAATGATGTGAAATACTGTAAGACATGGGATGCAGCTAACCTCGATGGCAAACAATAGCATCGGCCGTTATGACCCTGCGTAAGTACATGAAAAGGCATGTTAAGTACAACAGGGTTAGCATCCACCAAAAATAGCAAATGGGTAGCATCTCTAGTATATCTTCATTGTGGAGAGTAGCATGGTAGCAAATGGACAGATTAAAAAAATGGATACAACTGCTAATTGCAACAGGCTTAACAACATCCTAAGTCATGTTTTGTAAGTTTGTAGCCACTGAAATACAAATTTTTAAAAATGGATTCAACTGCTAATTGCAACAGGCTTAATAGACATTGAAACTGGTACTGATAAAAATACAATTGGCATAGTTAAACATGACAAGACAGGTGCTGCCAGAGCAGAGAATGGCCCAGATGTCTATAAAAAGGCAGGGAAAGCAGCTAAAACGTGTTAGGCCTGTTTACTAGAACATGCTTAATACATCGACCGTACAGAACATAGCCATTAATTGCAACTGGTATTGGTAAGATTGAACTGGTGAGTACATACTTGGTAAGTCCTGAGAGGTATTTGCTGGTGTTAAGGCATATCTCTCTAGATGTAGTTTTGGTGATTGATGACAACATGTTTGCGGACTAATCGTGTGCTTTGAGCATTTCAGAGATTCATCCTTTGGCACGAGACGATTTCTTTCCCCTCGGAGTGTCATTCAAGATGGTGTAGCTCTTTCGCTTCTTTTTGGTGGACTAGTTTCGTAGGAGTCACCGTACTATCAAGAGGGGGTCCGCTTTGGTAAGGCTAGGGTGGAATCAACACGTACACATCCTTTTTACCCCCTCTGAGCCTTTCCGCTTCAATGGAGATCTCTTTCCCCTTTCTTTGGGCTGTGTCTGGTCTCAGCGGTAGTACCGCGGTACCCAGCGGTAGTACCGCTTAGGGGTCACAGGCGGCAGTACCGCTCCGCAGCGGTAGTACCGCCGGTGGGTCCTCAGCAGTAGTACCGCTGCGGTACCAGGCCTCTACCGCGTCGATTCGAGGGGTCTTTTCTCGTGTCGGATTGTGCGGTACTTTGCAGCGCCAGTAGAGCGTCAGTGCCGCTCATGAGCGGTAGTACCGCCCTACCACCGCGGCAGTACCGCTTGGGTCCGTCTCTCTCCTGCCCTCCGATCTTCACAGTAGTACCGCCCGGGGGAGCGGTAGTACCGCTGTACTCAGCGGTAGTGCCGCCGCCTCCTGCGGTAGTACCGCCCTCTGAGGGGCTGTTTTGGGGGGTAACGGTTGGATTGTTCCCCCCACTATATAAGGAGGTCTTCTTCCCCAAAGTTGACCTACCTCTTCCCCCAAAAGCTCCATTGTTGATCCAAGCTCCATTTTTGCCCAATCTCTCTCCCTAGCCAATCAAACTTGTTGATTTGCTCGGGATTGGTTGAGAAGGCCCCGATCTACACTTCCACCAAGAGAAATTTGATTCCCCCCACTTATCCCTAGCG
The DNA here is from genome assembly GCF_018294505.1 of Triticum aestivum. Lineage (NCBI taxonomy): Eukaryota > Viridiplantae > Streptophyta > Magnoliopsida > Poales > Poaceae > Triticum > Triticum aestivum. Next base: position 478,419,447 of record NC_057811.1, read on the forward strand.
GATCTTGTTACTCTTGGGTGTTTGAGCACCCTAGACGGTTGAGGTCACCGCAGAGCCATAGTCCATTGTGGTGAAGCTTTGTGGTGTCGTTGGGAGCCTACAATTAAGTTGTGGAGATTTCCCCAACCTTGTTTGTAAAGGTTCGGTCGCCGCCTTCAAGGGCACCAATAGTGGAATCACGGCATCTCGCATTGTGTGAGGGCGTGAGGAGAATACGGTGGCCCTAATGGCTTCTTGGGGAGCATTGTGCCTCCACACCGCTCCAACGGAGATGTACTTCCCCTCAAAAGGAAGGAACTTTGGTAACACATCCTCGTCTTCACTGGCTCCAGTCTTGGTTATCTCGTCCCTTTACTTTCGCAAGCTTACTTATGTTAAATCCCTTGCTTGCTTGTGTGCTTGTTGTCATTGCATCATATAGGTTGCTCACTTAGTTGCATATCTAGACAACCTACTTTGATGCAAAGTTTAAATTGGTAAAGAAAAACTAAAAATTGTTAGTTGCCTATTCACCCCCCTCTAGTCAACTATATCGATCCTTTCAATTGGTATCAGAGCCTCATCTCTTTATTAAGGACTTTACCGTCCGAAGAGTATGGTTGACGTCGTAGACGGTGTGGAGGAGCACTCCGGTGTGAATCCAGTCTCGTCTACGGGAGATGGGGGAACCGCAGTCTCTCGTGAGGAATTCAATGTGGCGTTGGACACATTGAAAACCTCCGTGACGACCGAGGTCGAAAGCATGTTTAATAAATTCTTAGAAGGGCTTAAACTTTCCACCGCACCGTTGAAAGTGGGTGATCCCGCCAACAAGGTGACGGATGCTACCTCCGACAAGGGGAAAGCTACTAGCGAGAAAGCTCCTTCTTCTAGTGGTAAAAATGGCACCGACATCTTTGCCCATGTGGAACCTTCACTTGTCTATGGTGGACCGCTTCCTTCCACTCATTTGAATCATGCCGGCCCGGCCCCTAAGATTGAGAAGAATGTAGAATTTGATTCTTGGGTCTATCGTTTTAAGCATCATTTAAATCATGTGAACACTAACCTTTGGAGAATCATTGAAGAAGGTTTCTATCCGCATGACCGAAGTAACTTCACTCCTAGAGAAGTCGTGGATCATCAATTCAATGAGAATGCTCTCTTCATCATCCAAGAAGCAATCCCACCCGAAGATCTTCCTCATCTCCGGCCCTACACCGTGGCCAAAGATGCTTGGCTTCAAGTGGTTTCCCTCTATCGGGGAAGCGCAAGCATTCAACGCTCCAACTATGAAGTGGTGCAAGATGAAGCTGATGAGTTTGCAATGAAAGAAGATGAAGAACCTCGTGAGCTTTATCGGAGAGTAACCAAACTCGCGGTCTCTCTCCGAGATCATGGAAGTAAGGACACGGATGACAATTGGATCAAGCGCAAATTCCTCAAGGCAATGATGCCCTACCACAAAGCCATGTCCTCTGTCATTCGTCAAAGGCCGAACTTCCACACCTTGTCCTCAAGTGAAGTGTTGGATGAGTTCGTTGCTATGAGCATCTTGGACAAGACCGCCGTCAATGCGGTTCTTCGCTCTCAAAGGGTAAAGAAGCCCAACCTTGCTCTAAAGGCCAAGGTTAGTATGGAGGAAGAGGATGAAGAGGAAGAAGATGAGAGCAACCTCAAAGATACGAAGTATGCCTATCATGAACACATGGCTCTTGCTTCAAGGCAATTTTGGAGCAAGAAGAACACAAGGCCAAACTTCAACAAGAACAATTCAAGTGGTGCAAAGGGCAAGCAACGAGTGAGGACTTGCTTCAATTGTGGCAATGTGAGCCACTTTGTTGCGGAGTGCCCTTACGAGAAGAGGGAAGACAATGGTGGCAAGCTCATCCGAAAGGACAAGGCCAAGTCGTTCCCCAACAAGATCAACTTCACCAAGAAGACTCCTCCCAAGGCATTGGTGGTACAAGAAGAGTACAATGAGGATGATGACGATGATGAAGATGGTGAGTCGGTTGCCATTGCGATGACTCCACGGATGTCTCTCTTCGACTCACCCAATGAGAACATCACCGCCAAGTGCCTCATGGCTAAAGCCACCAACAAGGTAACCCCCAACATCAAAACTACCATCATTAATCATCCTTCTTCGACGGATAGCATTGATGAACATGAGGGGACAAATGTGGAGGAAAATGGGTTTGAGACCTTTATGGGTAAACTCAAGGGTAAATCCAAGAAGCACTTCGTTGCTCTCTTGGAACAACTTGGTGAAGCCAATGACATGATCGAGGCTCACGAAGATACCATATCTAAGATGGAGGGGAATAGTCGTGACTATGCCGATGAGATTTCGTATCTTTCCAATGCTCTTGACGAAGAGCGTGGTCTTCGTTTGGCTCTTGAGGAGTCATACAAGGATGATCATGCTAAGTTAAAGAAAGATCTTGATCATGCTCTTGTTGTGTCTCGTGTGCTAAACTCCGAGAAGGCAAAGCTTGGGATTGATTTTGTTAGACTCAAAGAGGAGTTTGACATTCTCGACAAGGCTCACAAAGTATTGAAGGGTGTGCATGCTAGCCTCAAGGAATCTCATGATCAACTCCAAGTGAAACTAACTAAGGAGAAAGCCACCTTTCCTCATATGGTGTTAATTGATAATGCAAATGCTACTAACCCTTGTTGTGAGCATGTGCATCTTGTTGAGGAGAATGCTAAGTTGAAGGAGCAACTTGAGAAAGGCCTTGTGTCATGCATACAAGGTGAGAAGAACCTCAACGACCTTTTGAGAAATCAAAAGGAAGTTGTGGCCAAGGAGGGGATTGGGTTCGCACCCAAGCCCAAGAACAAGAAGAAGAATGACAAGACCAAACAACCTCCTCCTCTCAAGAAAACTTTTTTGAAGGAGGGAGAGGGTGCTTCTAAGGAGAAGAAGAACAATGCGAAGGGTGGCGGTGTCAAGAAAGGCAATGCCACCCCTTCCAACAAAGCCGACGACTTTAATCCTTCTTATGTGCTATGCCGTGCTAGTGATGGGCATGTTTATGCCAAATTTGTTGGTTCTCCTCATGAGTATATTGAATGGTCTATTTGGGTTCCTAAGACCCTTGTTACTAACATCAAAGGACCCATTACAAAATGGGTACCTAAAACCAAGCACTGATCTCTTGTAGATGTTTGCTTCTGGTGGGGGATCATGGTTGCTCGATAGTGGAGCTACAAATCATATGACCGGAAGCAAGGACTTGGTGGTGGACGTGCACAAGATTCCATCTATGCCCACCAATGTCGAGTGGGGTGATGCCTCGTCTTCCAAGGTATTGGGACTCGGCAAAGTTGTCATTTCTCATGATCTCACGATCGAGAAAGTCATGCTTGTTGAGTCCCTTGCATACAATTTACTTTCCGTTCGTCAACTTGCAATCATGGGTTTTGCCACCTTCTTTGATATTGATACCGTGGCCCTCTTGTGGAGCAAGACTCTTAAAGTAGCCTTTGTTGGGCATGTCGAGAACGGTCTCTATGTGATTAACTTTTCGGAGCGACCCACTAAGACCGCGACATGCCTAATGACTAAAGTTGACGTGGGATGGCTTTGGCATCGCCGTTTAGCCCATGTCAATATGAGATCTTTGCAAAGTCTTATCAAGGGGGACCGTGTCCGTGGACTAACGAACGTTAGTTTTGCTAAAGATCGTGCTTGCAGTGCTTGTATCGAAGGAAAGCTGCATGAGAAGGCTCACCCTCCCATGACTCTCATTTACTCGAAGAGGCCTTTGGAGCTCCTTCATTTGGATCTCTTTGGGCCTCCATCCTTTGATAGTCTTGGGGGTAGGAAGTATTGCTTGGTGATTGTGGATGACTATTCAAGATACACTCGGGTGTATTTCTTCAAGAGGAAGAGTGAGACCCAACAAACCGTCATTGAGTTTGCAAATGAAGCCCAACGTCAAAACAATGCAAAGATCTTGACAATAAGAAGTCACAACGGCACCGAGTTCAAGAACTACACCTTGGATGAGTTTCTTAGTGATGAGGGGATCAAGCATCAATATTCCGCACCTTACACCCCTCAACAAAACGGTGTTGCGGAGAGGAAGAACCGGACGTTGATGGATGCCGCAAGGACCATGATGGCGGAGTTCAAGTCTCCATACAACTTTTGGGCCGAAGCCATCAACACTGCGTGTCATGCATCCAATCGGCTCTACCTCCGCAAGGGCTTGAACAAGACTCCATATGAGATACTCACCGATAACAAGCCCAACACTACAAAAAAAAGACACATCCGTGACATTTTGGGCCGAACATTTTTTTCTGTCATACATATGACACTTCTATGACGATAATTGTGACAAAACCCGGTATCATCATAGATGTGGTGGGCTCCTACTTCTATGACAAAAAATCATGACAGAAAATGGGCTTTTCGTCCTGGGCGGGCCGGAGACGCAGCTGCATGACATTCTTTGGGCCGTCCATGACGGAAAAAACCGTGGTAGAAGCGAGGGCGAGGAAAATTTCGGCGAGTTCCCGGTTACGGTGGGAGGTCGGGGGCCGAGCGATGCGCGTTTCTCTCGCGCACGTACGCGCGTGTGTACGAGGCGTTGGCTCTAACTGAACCCGAGCGAGGCGTTGGGCTCTAACTGAACCCGAGCGATTGCACTGCAAGCTACACGTTACTGAACCCGAGCAATCGATCGATGGCTGTTAACTGAACCCGATCGAGCGATTCCTTCACTACTGCTGCTAACTGAAGCCGATT